>NC_038242.2:520599-563583 GCF_000004515.6 Glycine max
TAGAGCAGGGACGTTGTGTTATGGACTCAATGTTTGTGTGTATGGTAGGAATGGGCATTACAAGAAGTGCTTGACTTGTATGATGAGATGTTGGTGGAAGGAATCAGACCGGATGGAATAGCATTCTTGACAGTGATCTCAGCTTGTGGTCACACTGGCCAAGTTCATGCTGGTATCAAGTACTTTGAGTGTATGGCTAATGATTTCATGTTAGATCCTGGTCCAGAACATTACAGCTGCCTGGTTGATTTGCTTTGTAGGGCTGGTGAATTGCAGAAGGCGTGGGAATTGCTGAATGAGACACTCTATAAGGGAATGGGAAATTGTACTGTGTCCATGTGGGGAGCACTACTCAGTGCTTGTGTGGATCGTGGGGATTTAGACCTTGGCAAATTGGCAGCTGAGAGGGCCCTTGAGTTAGATCCCCAAAATGTTGGGATATTAATTATGCTATCAAATCTGTATGCCCGGTTTGGTATGTGGGAGGAGATCGGTCACTTGAGGGTATTGATCAAAGCAAGAGGGCTAAGAAAAGATGTTGGATGCAGTTGGGTTCAGGTGAGTGAGTAGTTGAATAGGTTTTAAGAGGTATATGTATCCTCTCTAGTTGCTTCACCCCTGTAAAAACAAGAGAGAAAACACAAGATTCAAATAGGTCTGCACACAAAATTGGTGGGAGAAGATCTATTTTGTACTTCTATTTTAAATCTTGATGACGGGTCTCTACTTCAAATTCTTAAGATGACCACATCTCAAGTCACAACAAAAAAATGAAAGGAAGAACTTACATCTTTCTCTTGTTGTGAATTTCGTTGCTTGCTTCTTTATCTTCTCTCGCAGTAAGTTCCGTTAGATGAGTAAATCTCAGAAAAGGACATTTTTGGGAAAATAAATACAAAAGGAGGTATGTTATCAGTAGTGGGAGGTATATATAACAACTGCCTAATGATAGCCCAACTAGACAGCAAAACATGGTCAAGAAATAAAAAACTAGGAAGCCTCATCTTTCAGATATGAGTATACATGATTGAGAAGGGAAGAACTTTCATCACTATCTCAATTTCAATTCAAATATGGATTTGATTGACACTCCATGTTCTCAGAAATATTTATCATCTGAAAAAAGGAAAAAATGGAGTTCTTATCTAAAAATATGCGTTGAAAAAGGATAGATGTATAAAACCTTTCAACAAGATAATATTTTTTCAACTCTCTCAAAATAGAACCTATTCCAAACATCATACAGTCATGCTCCAACCTAAATAATTAGCCCACGTACTCTTTCCGTGGTATCTTCTCAAGAATAATTTTACGTCCTTTATATGCAACGCTTGGAAGACATAATAAAAGGGAAAGGGGGAAACAGAAAGAGAGAAGAGAGAAGATGGAGTAGTGATATTCATCAAATCGTCTACCTCGTTTTGGAGTGGAAATAAGAAAAAGATAGACGAGTAACAAGAATCTTAAAATAAAATATTTAAGAACTAAAATATATCAATAATAAAATCCATAATTTTAACTTTATTATTATTCAAATTATTTAATTATTATACTAATTGATATATATATATATATATATATATATATATATATATATATATATATATAAAGAAATTATATCATCCAACCCGAACCCAATTTGGCTTTTTTATGTTGGGGAAATACTTAAACCCAAACTCAATTAAAGGTGACCATTTTTTCCTATAAAAATGAGTAAGATACCACAAACTAGATTTAAGGGTAAATTGTAATTTTGGTCCTTCATAACTTTTAATTTGTAATTTTAGTCCTCTTATTTTTAAATTAAGATATTTAATTTTTTTATTTTTCAAAATAATTAATTTTGATTCTTTCATTAGTTCATCATTCAAAGTTAATCGTCGATTTAAATTTAACATGTTAATGTTGTCCTAAAACTCATACAGGCTGTTGATGACGCTTATTTGAAAAAAAAAAAAGTGTCTAAATAGGAATTGAGTGCACGATCCTTTATTCATAAACAAAATAATAGACGATTAACATTTCTTTTGTTTAATTAACTATATTAATATTATTTTTTGGATAAATAGTCACTTTTATCCCTCAATGTGTAATTCGCTAACAAATGCATTCCTGAAAGATGAAAATACAAAATTTAGTCTCTCAAAGTGTAAAAAGTGCGATAAATATGTTCTGCCGTTAACTTCATTCCGTTACCGTTAATAAAATAGCCTACGTGGCATGGAGGGACAAATTTATCACTGAAATGATTATTTTTTTAACTTTTTATCTTCTCACCCTGCTGACAAATACGTCCTTGAAAGATTAAAATATAAAATTTAGCCTCTGAAAGTATAAAAAGTGCGACAAGTATATCCAGACGTTAATAATAGATCGTGACTAAGTATTATTATTATTATTATTATTATTATTATTATTATTATTATTATTATTATTATTATTATTTGTTTATAATTTACTGCTCTTATTCGTTTAATACTTATGTAATATATTTTTTAATTTTTTTTAATATATATATTTTTATTATTTTGATTTCCTTCTTAAACCTTAATCTTTGTTGTTAAAAAAACTTTATCTTATACCTCATATTTAGATTGAAAATAATACGTCAGAAATCTTGAGTAGAAAAAATATAATTGGCCACAGGACCAAATTTATTTATTTATTTATTTTTAAAGGAGAATTTAATCAACTATTTTTTTAAAAAAAAACAAATCTTACAAAATTTAAACTAGATAAAGCTAAAGTAAAAGTATAAGTCTTTTTTTCTTAATCAATAATGTATATATATATATATATACACCTCAAATATGAAAGAATCCATTGGATAAATCTTATGTGTTTTCATTCGAGACAAAACTTATTATACATAATCTGGATGAAATGAAAACAATTACTAACAAATAAAGAACCCAACTAAATTTAAATAAAAAATACAATAATGTTCAAACTAATAGAGAGGTTAACTTTAAAACAAAACAAAAAATACTAATACAAAGGTTTATTCTTTGTCTTTGGAACGTAGAGTTGTATCTCTCGCTGATTTAGGAGTTGTAATAACCTTGCATCTATGACATGATACATAATAAAGATTAATGATTAATTGAAGAAACAAAAAATTTCAAGAAATAAAAGGCTTTCATTTTTTTAAATGGTAATTATGGTATAAAAAAATTGAGTTACCATTTAAGAAAATGAAAGCCTTTTATATTTGAGGTATATATATATTATTGATTAAAAAAAGACTTATAATTTCACTTTAACTTTATCTAGTTTAAATTTTGTGAGATTTGTTTTTTTTTTAAGTTGATTAAATTCTCATTTTAAAATAAATAAATTTGATTATGTGGTCGGTTGTATTTTTTCTACTCAAAATTATTGATATATTATTTTCAATCTAAATATGAGGTATAAGAATATTTTTTTAACAGTAACGATTAAGGTTTGACAAGGAAATCAAAATAATAAAAATATATATATTAAAATAAAATTTAAAAAATATATTGCATAAGTATTAAACAAATATGAGTAGTAAATTATAAACACACAATAATAATAATAATAATAATAATAATAATAATAATAATAATAATAATAATTAGTCACAATCTATTATTAACGTCCGGATATATTTATCGCACTTTTTATACTTTCACAGATTAAATTTTGCATTTTTCATCTTTCAGGGACGCATTTGTTAGGGGGAAAATGGGAAGATGAAAAGTCAAAAAAATATTATGACAAATATGCTCATATGCTGACAATCATTTCAACGATAAATTTGTCCCTCCATGTCATGTAGACTATTTTACTAACGGTAATGAAAGAAGTTAACTATTTGTCGCGCATTTTTGAGGGACTAAATTTTGTATTTTCATCTTTCAGGGATGCATTTGTCAGCGAATTACACATTGAATGACAAAAGTGACTATTTACCCTTATTTTTTTATCTACCATTAGACAAGATTTATTAATTTTACTTTATATCATTTTATATGTTTTTATTTTAAATAGTTTACATATTTTTATTTATGTTTTACCAATTTATAATTAAGTTTCATAAATTAATATGCAAATTTGTACATATTTTTAAAAAATTTATTTTAATATACAAATTATTTTTACTCAAATTATGTACATAATATTATTCACAAAAAAGACAATAAAAAAATTGTTTTGTTTAATTAACTATATTATTATGTATCATCACTCAAGTGTTATTATTTTTCTTCATATTATCAAAATTTATAAATTAAAAAATATTTAATATATAAATATTTTTATTTTACGTAAATAATTTTTATTATTTGAAAAAAAAAATTCTTAACTTATAACACATATAAAATAATATTAATATAGTTAACTAAATACAAATTTGTTAGTGATTTATTATCTTATTCATTAATAATTAATAAATAGGCATGAGTTTAATTCCTATTTAAATATTATTATTTTTTAATTTATTTAAAAATAGAAAGACTAAAATCGTAAATTTAAAAGATTAAAATTATAATTTAGCCTAGATTTAATAGCATCTCCGATCAATTAATTCATAGCTTTAAGAAGAGTTGTGTTAAAATAAAAAAATAAAAAAAAAATAAAAAAAAAAGCTTTAAGAAGAGTTGCCCACAATACTTTGCGATGGGATACATTAATATTTCCTTGAGTGCGTACAAACATGAGTGCACTTTGATTAAAAAAGAATGAAGTAGAGGAATCCTTAGGTACATAAAAATCAGTTGTCATACATCATAGCCGGCCCCATTTCTAACTGGATGCAAAGCCGGGTCTGCCGCAAGGCCAATGAGTCTGTGGCGGTAGCCTCAAATTTATGTTCTTGATTTTTTAGGTTTCACGTATAGGTTTATTATTTTTTATTTAATTTATTTGATAATAAATTTTATTATATTACATGTACCTACTTTATTAGTGAAATTATACAATTTAAAAATATGTATATACATAAATATTTTTATAATTGTCAAAAGAAAATTTTAAAAATTATTTTTATATTAAATTTGATATCAAACAATATTGTGAGATCATGATTGAATGGTCATAGGATGAGATATTAAACTACTTGATTATCAAATTTTAATTAAAAAGAATAAAATATAATTTTTGTCTTCTATTTTTTCAAATAAATAATTTTAATTTCTTATTTTTAATTAAAACATTTTTTTTTCACTTTAAAAAAATTCATGATTTTAGTTTTTATTTTTTATTTGAAAATTTTTGTTTTTTAAATTTAAAATAATTTAAAATTCTAATTCCGTCACTAATTTTAATCGTTGACTATATATTTTTTTTAAAAAAAAAAAAATATATATATATATATATATATATATATATATATAAATTAAATTTATTAATAATTAGATAATTTGAAAAATATTTTGTCACATAACTAATAATTTAGATACAGGGGCTAAAAACATGAATTTTTTGAAAAGAAAGGCAAAATATTTCAATCAAAAAATAAAAATAAAAATTACAAATTTTTAAAAAATGATTGCACAAGACTCAACATAAAATTTACCTAAGGCATTAGAATTGGTAGACAGGGTGATGGGTGTACATATAAAAATTACAACTTATCTGATGTCCATTTCTCATTGGCATAAGATGGTCCCCGATGTACATTTCGCAGACGTCATTTCAGTGTATATACCCAACCCGTTGTTTATGTGGTTCCTATATTTCCTTAGGAAATTAGGAAATGAATTCCATCTCTACGAAATCTGTACTAATAAACAATTCATATTCCCAATATATAAAAGAAAACAAAAACCTACTTGCCATAATCAACTTTATCCATTGAACAAATCTTTCCTTTATCCAAAATCTCCTACTGTCTTTTCCAATCCCATATGTACGAAATATATTAATTAGACTTCAACAATAATATTATTCGACAACAATAATATTATTTGAGTATAATTTTCTTTCCAATATAATTAATATTATTATTTTATGAACTTAACTTTTGTATATTATTTGTGTGAAAAAAAATTATATTATCAACTAATGAAAAATGATTGTGGATATGAATTTCAATACAATTTATAGTATTATTAAAACTTGTGCACTTTTGTACGGTAATCTTTGGAAATGGATCCTCTTTGTTTCCTTTTTCCACCGTTTTTATAAGCTTTTGGGGAAATTAAGAAAATGAAGATGATAACATTTTATTGGGAGTAATGTTTATTTTCACAAAAGCCTATAATAAAAGAAATGGAGAGAAAAAGAAATAAAGATGATCAAAACCCATAATCTTTTATCACATCAAGTTCCATTACAAAAATAAATCATTTATACTAATAAAACATCTGAATCATATTATCACCATGTTTTAATTTATTTGTTCAGTAACATTGATTTGTTATTTCTAATTTTTCGGTCTTTTCTAAAAATATTTTTTAAATAAATATTTTTAAAATTTTAAATAACATATTTTTATTTTTATTTCTTTAAAAATAAAAATAAAAAACACTCAAATCAGACAAATCAGACATTATTTTAATTTCTTAACTTAAGAGTACAAATTAGCAAGACTCTTAAATGTATTAGTAATTGTTAACTTTCTTTTATATCTCTAATTTATTGTGAAGTTTATTAATTATCATTAAAAATATTACTCATTTCCCACGAAATGAAATGAATACATTTATTTAATTTATTGTGAAGTTTAGTAATTGTGAAGTTTAATTATTAATTTATATGTGGATTACGTATTTGCTTCTTATTTCTTAAACATTGAAAAATTCCTTTCTATTTTATAGATATACTACATAAAATACCTTTACATTAGCCAAAAACCTGAAATATTAAATACTTAAATAAATGATAAAAAGTTTTAAAAAAATAACATTCAAATGAAATAAGAAAATAAAGTACAATTTCATGTCTTTAAAATAACCAGAATTATTTTTCAGATTGTTATAAAAGAAGTCAATAAAATTAACCACACAAAATATTAAAAATTAGAGCAAATAATTTTTTTTTTATTTATAGGTTTAATTACATTTTTTATCCTATTTTTTTGTACTTTTTGACAAATTTTATTCCTACCAAATTAATTTTTTACATTTTACTCTTAAATTTTTTAAAATTCTAATTTCGTTGAGTTGATTTAGTGTGTTGACATAGTTGTATTTTATATCTCAACTTTTTATTTTCTTAGAATTTTACTCTGAATGTTTTTACTTTTTGAAAAATTTAATCTCTATATTTTTATTTTTTAACAAATTGTATTCTCAAATTTTATTCTTATATAAACATATCATGTCAACTCAATGATAGACAATAAAATTTACGATTTTTTTAGAAAATATGGATAAAATGCGTTAGATTAATTGTTGGGATAAATTTATAAAAAAAATTAGGAGTAAAAAGTATAATTGGGTATTATTATTATTTATTTATTAAATAATTAATTTACAAATTTAGTTTTGTTCGCTCAAAATTTCTTAATAAAAAATGTACTTTTATGAAAATCTCTTTCATCGCTCTCCCTCACCTTCAACTAAATTGTTAGCTAAGCACTAAGCAGTAAGCACCCAGTCGCAAAAGAACAAAGTCACAAAAGTTAATTCTTTTTGGTACATCAAGGTTCAAGGGGCGAATATAATTCGGAACAGAAGGTTGCAAGAGCACATGGGTGGTTCCACTAGGGATTCAAATTTGAGAGGAAGTCTATTCTCTTGACTGAGGTTGGAGAAGCCCGTATCACCGTTCCAAATTTGACTTACTTGTACTTTTAAATAATTATTATATAATAAGATATTAGCTACGTTTTAATTTAAGTTAAACAATATATTGTCGGTGCAGATGGTTTTACACTACAAAACATTATTCTTTCTATAACTTTTATGGTAATTATTATCAAAATTAATAATTTTTTTCTCCAAAGAATCAAAATTAACAAACTTATCTTATCATACGTACATACTAATTTATAATTAGATAATAATAATATAAAAAACATTTACACTACCGATGCATATATTATTTTCTCCTCAAACATTTACACTAGCCAATGTTATTATTATTATTTTAAAAAATGATATTGCTTTTGTTACTTAAGGTCATTAATTTATTGAGAAGAAGAATGTTTAATACTTAAAAAACCACAAGTCAATATAATTGAGATCAATTTATTTATTTATTTAATTTTTTTAGTGTTCGTCAAAGTACATTTTTATATACTTTATGTTCCTAAATTAAATTTATGGATTTAAATTAATGTTGTGAATTAAGAAGTTTGAGATTTTTTATTTATTTTTTTTTCATTTTGACAGGTCATTGCTAGGTTTTTAACCCATTTTGAACGGGACGATCAAGACTTTCAATCCACCAAAGATGCATGCTAGCACGCCTCGATCCATTTTTGGATGGGCTAATGGCAAAACCGGTCAAAATGTTTTGCCACCCTAGTCCTAGTGGTGGAGGTTAAGATAGATGTATAAGAATTAAAGTTTAATTCTCACTGTGGTTATTATAAAAAAAAAAAAATCTATTCTGACCGATAGTATTTAATATATTAAATTAAAAAACACTATACTTATAATTTTGTAACTTTAAAGTCATAATAACTTACAAAATAGTATCTTAACGACTTAATCTTCTTAACTAAAAGTTGAAAGCTCTGACTTTTTACAAAAACAATTTTAACATTTTCATCTTTGTATATATGTACACAAGGTACATAGATGGATGGTAAAGTTATTAAAAGTCGTTGTAACCATATCATGAGGCCCTTTAATTACCTCACTATGTTGTCTTGGCAAGAGGATTTTGGGGTAAGTGTAACATGGCTTTCATGTGCCAAATGAAAGGTAAAGTCCCTATCAACTTAAAAGAATATCCCTTATGTTGAATTACTCTGCTTAGCACATATGTTGGTGAAAATGGATGAGCTTTCCAATCTTTTCCATTTTAAATTCATTTTTTTGTCCAATTAATCTCATTCACAGAACATGAAGTCTCTGTAAGGAAGATGAGA
Organism: Glycine max; assembly: GCF_000004515.6. Lineage (NCBI taxonomy): Eukaryota > Viridiplantae > Streptophyta > Magnoliopsida > Fabales > Fabaceae > Glycine > Glycine max. The sequence goes on from NC_038242.2 coordinate 529,604, forward strand.
TCCACTAAACTAGCTAGTTTCCCATTAGAACAAGAGGAAGAAAAAAAACTATAGTTTAATATGGAAATATTTCATGACCTACTGCCATCCTTAAAATCTCACTTTAATTTCTTCTATCCCTAGATGATAATGAGAATAAATAATTAATGCAGTTGAATCATGCATGAATTCATCGGATGAGCTTTGAAAGTATATTTTAACTTGGGTATTTTGTGCTAGTTTTAATTTTTAAACAAGAAAAATTTCGAGGTGTTAGAATTTGTCCCTGTGAAGTTGTGTGTCATCCTAGAGTAACATTATCATTGTTTGGCATTGAAAAACACAAACACTTCAGGACAAATCACAGAAAATTCAGGACACTGCCGTATACGAGTCACTTAGCTTTCGAAGATCACTTTTTCAGCCTTGGAAACGTGGTAAAAAGCAGCAAAATGAAGGCAGGGTAAGCCAATGTATATTAGTATAAATTTGATATAGATTTCTGTCTGGTTATAATTTTTGTATATAGTGTTGGTTGTTTTAGGCAGGACCACATGGGGAAGCCTGCAGTTTTGAGACACCTATTTCTAGTAGAAAACATTGAAGTAGTGATATGTAGGTTGAGAAATTGACAAGCAAGAAATAGCTTTTATTACCACATTTGTTATACTTTGATCCTATCCCTTTTTTTGTTTTCCGCTCGAGCAATTAATATGAATGCCTTCCAAAGAAAAGAACCATCCAGGCAACCAACCACGTTGAGCATGACCTCTCAAAATCCATGTTCATACATATTCAAAACTTACACGACAGCTTAGCTTGTTTTGTCATGCTTTGCTCTCTTGATCAAACCTTTAAATAATCAGAATACAGACATGTGCAATTACTAGGTATATACATATAGCCATATAATACTCAAATTCTTGTTCAATTATTCGTGCAATTGGAAGATGGTGAAGCATTTTCTTGAAAAAAGAATAGAACAAAACTTGGTTATGGCATTATAAGTGTTATTAGTACTATTAATAAGTATTAATCAAAATCAATGGTTCATCTCAATAATTGTCTTTTTCGTCTCAATAATTGATTGGTAGCGATTACTGAGCTAAATCTTAATTTTGATTGAAGTATAAAAACAATGTATATGATGATACTATATCTAATCTAAGTATAATACAAACAAATACTGATCAGTGCATCATAATTTTCTTTAATTTCTTTGTCTGCCAAAATTGTTGGAAAATTGATACAAACTCCTTGTGTCCCTAAATATTATTTGGTATGGAGCTTTACCGTGTTGGTCTTGTACTCTCGCAATCTCTGACAGTTGAGGTTTATCCATGTGTCCAATTCTCCATGCAGATTAATTAACTGTTGGTATGATATTGAAAAAGATCGAAGAAATGGGAATGCAAAAGATCAATTATATGAGGCTAACAATTTGGTATGAAATGCGTATTATTTCATTTGAAGGTAAAGTAACGAATAACGATCGATATATATACTACTGAGGTCAAAATCTGGAAAGGAGTAATTAGCAGCACATGGGTTTCTGCAAAGTTGGTTTTGTTTGCATTGAGTCTAACGTCTGATTCAACTTAATTCCACGTGTCATTCATTCATCAGATCACAGTATCATAAAACCAACAATCAGAAAAGCCACATCAATACCATCACCAGGTTGTACCGGTGAGTACTTGTATTCAGGTGGGGAGAGTTACAAGCGCACTGGTGAGTGAGCATTGTATTCTCATGTGTAGGATTGCATTCAAAACCTGGGGAATGTAATTAGTAAAATATTTTTTACATTTTTATTTTTTCCATTTATGTTTGTCACATTATTTTTATTCTCTCAGTCTCGTTATAATTGTATAAGATAAAAATAATTATTTTAAAATAATTTTATTTTTATTTTTTTAATATAAAATTAATTATATTTTTTACAATTCTTATAATATTAATGGTGAATATCAAATTATAATTTTTCTATGTCTATATCTATCTATATATATATATATATATATATATATATATATATATATATATATATATATATATATATATATATATATATATATATATATATATATATATATATATATATATATATATATATATATATATATATATATATAATGGTGGAAAGTCTTGATTTTTACGTCTTTAATTTGTGGGAATAGATGCGCACAAATAAACGTAAATTTATCACCCTGTTGTAACAACAAAATAAAATAGTGACTGATCTAAATCTGATCATATATAGCCAAAGTGGTAAGGGTCGGTGGGGTTTAGGGGTGCAATATAGGCCACAAAATAAAATTAGTATTACATATAAATATAAATATATATATATATATATATATATATATATATATATATTATCATCATATATGCAGAAATACTAATATTTATTCTAATTGGAGTGCATTAATATTTAACAAAAAATATTAGACTATAAAATTATTGATTGTTTTATTTTTCAAAATTTAATTTAAGAATATTGTGATATTTTATCATTTAATTTTAAAAAATAAAAATAAAATATTATTTTCTCTCAACTATCTATTTTTCATGATTCTCTTATATATATATATGAGAATTTTTATTTTTAAATTAAATGATAAATTACAATAATGTCTTTGAATTAAATTTTGAAAAATAAAATATTCAATAATTTTTTAGTCCAATTTTTGTGTTGAATACTAATGCACACTAATTAGGATAAATATTAGCATTCTTTATATATATATATATATATATTACACAATCCTTCATATTAATTAATACATTAGCTTAGCTTTTTTTTTCCTATTTTTCACTATTCCTCAAGTAGGTTGTGCTTATTAATTTTATAAACAAAACATGTATTTTTAATCAAACATGAGCATAGACATTACCCATTTTTTTATGTAACAATAGTAGTTTTTGTGCACCTAGACCTATACACTTTTTTTTTTACCGAAGACGTATACACTTGTTAGTTGTTACTAATACTTTTGTTTTTGAAAATAAATTAATTTTACTTTTATCTTCTTCATTTTTATGTCTAAAAAAAAAAGGATAAAATGTAATAAGTATAAGATTTTATGAATTTGTCATTCAGGGAGAGTATGTCTCTAGAAAACCAAAAATTACCGTGAAAGAGAAGGCAATCGAGTAATTAAGGGTTACGGTGGTAATAGACCGTGTATATCAGTATTTCGTCAGGAGTGTGCATATTGTATAAGTCACTGGAGAATGTTTGTTAGACTAAAATACATTCTTTTCTTTAGTCGTATACTAAAATACTTAATTTCTTTCTCTCTTATCTTAATTTTTCCGCAAATTATACTTACAACTTCTACGATTTCGTATAATTACACAATTTTTTTCTGCTAATAAAAAATATTTTTTCTCAACATTACAAGGGCAATGCTGCGTACAATATCCCTCCTTCATACTTTTGCATGGATAATGGGGTATGAAGTTTTTTATTACAAACAAAAGAGGTTGCTATAAATGTTAAAAAAATTGTGCAATTTCACAAAACATCATAAGTGATTAGTATAATTAACTCAAAATTTTCTTGTTTGATATTCTAGATTTAAAAAGTTTAATTTCGATCAACTAGATAATAAAAACTAGCGTACCCCATTGTTCAGAGGCTCTTCGCTATGCGAAGGTATGGGGGAGGGATATTGTACGCAGCCTTACCCTTGCAAATATATGATAAATTATGAGAGATACCACTCTTGCAAGTGTTTATTAATTATGTTAATCAAAATAAATACAGCTAGCATCCAAGAGTTTGATTATATTTTAAATTGTATCTTTCCACATATGAATGAAATGAAGTAATTATGTTTTCTTTTTAAAAAATACAGCTAAAAAAGTGACAAAATAATAAATTTAGTCTATTAGAGATGTTTTAAGAAATTAAAATGAGACTTTAATTTTAAACTAAAAAAATGAGTGACCAAAATATTTGTAATCTTTATTAACTAAGTAAAATTAATGTTTTATAATTTTTTAATTAAAAGATATTTAAGACCTTGTTAGAAAATAAAGTTTGAAATATTTTTTTGGTCAAATAAAATTATTAAAAACATCATCAAATCAAACCTTAAAAAATAAAGCCTACTCACTTAAAATAGATAATATTTAAAAAATAGATTCCATTGATGGATTGAGGTTTTATAAAGGTGAATGAATGTAGTTGATGTAATTGTGAGTGAGGGTGTGAGATAGGGTCCATGTCAACGTTGGCATTGGGAGAACTAACATAGAACAGTGAAGACCAGTGGTTTGGTTCCCACCATGTCCTTACACAAATACACATACCCCAAAACACCCGTGGGCTACCCTTTGCCCCCACACTCCACATGAACCCTCTGCTTCTGTCTCTCTCTGCCTCTTCATAAATACACCCATCACCCATTCTTTTCCCACCACTTTCCAATTCTCTTTCTCTAAACATGGCCATTAGAAAATCAAACAAGACTACTTCTCAAACCACAGTCCTCAAGCAAATCCTCAAGAGGTGTTCCAGCTTAGGAAAGAAAAACGGGTACGATGATGATGGTCTCCCTCTCGATGTCCCCAAAGGCCATTTCGCTGTCTACGTTGGACAAAACAGAAGCAGATACATTGTACCCATCTCGTTTTTGACTCACCCCGAGTTTCAGTCTCTCCTTCGACAAGCTGAAGAAGAATTTGGTTTCGATCACGAAATGGGTCTCACTATTCCATGTGAAGAAGTTGTTTTCCGCTCTCTAACATCCATGCTAAGATGCTAGATATATATATATATATTATATTCTGCTTATTGCTTGAAGGAAGAAAAGATCGAAGGTGGCCAAGATGAAGCTGCTTTTGCTTCTCTTTTTTTTTAACATCGATCTCTCTTCACTTCATCAGTACCCTAGTCATTGTGTTCCTCATCGATCAGTTCGCCATCTAGTTCTTTTTTGGTCCCATTTTTTTTTTCTTTTGTTTTTTGAACAGCCCCATTTGGGTTCTTATGTTCATCATGTGACTCTAACTTTTGTCCCCATAAGTATTTCTGGGGTGAAAATTGTATAAAGGGTTTGTCGTTGAGATTTTCCTCACAGAGGTTCTACATACTATACCCTGTGAGAGAAGTTGGTTTTTTTTCCCAATGAAAGCTGGGATGTTTGTAGTGATTGCCTCCTCTGTTTCTCTCTATATCTCTTGTTCTGCAAAATATCATACGCTATTGAGATTTGTGCCTATGCATTTTTTTTATATCAACTGTGCCTGTGAATATTTGTACTTCATATTGTATTGTACTCAATATAAAAAGGAATAATTCATAAACGTAAATAAAAAAAGGTTTAATTTCCATGCACACAAAGTAAAAAAAATTACCAACAAATAAAAAAATTCATTATTAATATAATATTTAAAATAATTATTATAAAAGTCAATAATTTAATATAAATATATAGAGAAATTGAATAAATATATAAAGAGAGTGTGATTTGTGATTGTTTAGACAACAGTATAAAAAAAATTATATTGCTTACAAGAATAAAAGGTAGAAAAAGAAAGTAGTAAACGTGAAAATTAATATGATTAAAGAGATAGTTAAAAATTCCTTTAAAAAAGAGATAGATAAAAAAATTAAAAAAAATAATAAAGACTTGTTTATAATTTTTCTTTATTAAAAAGAGAGACACGAGAGCATGCATAGCTTGTCAGAGAACGTGCTGTACTTAAGTGTACGGATCATCTGGTCTCAACTTTTAAATTAAAGACCGGATAGAATGCCCCACATCGTATGAATACCATATTAAGGAAGAATAGGTCCAATCTCGTAAATGAAGCAATATAAAATCACGGTTTTTTTTTCTGAATATATATATAAAATCACGGTAGGTTTGCTTAAACAATAATACAAGTCCGCATACTATTTATAAAAAATATATATATAATAAACTTAATGTCTATCCACCAATAATTTTACAATAAAATTATCATATCATTTAATCATAAATTATAATTTAAATTATTTTAAAACAATTTAATTCCACATATTTTATAGAATATTTATAAAATCAAGGTAGATTCATAAAATTTGTTTATTTTTAATAAATTTTAACTAATAAAAAATATATTTGAAAGAGTGTATCATACAAGGTGTTATTGGTATTTTTCTACCCAAAAATCTACTTAGGAAAAAAGAGAGAATTATTTTTAGGAACATTTTTTTTTCTTTCCTTTTCTCTTTAATTTAATTTTGATTTTTTTTCTCATTTTATTTCCTTTCTTCTTAACCAAGGGAAGAATTAGATTGTTCCACTTATCCAAAAGATCTTCATTTAACTTACAGTATACGCCCCTCCATCGCTGTTTGTTTGAGATTTAAATTGTTTTCTTGGTAAGAAAAAATGTTTTATAATTGCTCTATATTTTGTTTGGAAAAATTGATCAAAAACAAAAAAAAAACTTCTTTAATGTACAAATATTAATTTTGCTCCGTCTCATATATCTTGAACATTATGAGATAAGAAACAAAAACATCCTAAATCCCGTTGGTTAATCTGGTCCCGTTAGATTACTATTTTTTATAAATTAATGCATAGCTAAACAACTTGGTCACATGATTTTTGTCACTGTTCTTTCCCCAGTTTAACTTTTGTTGGTGCATAAATAAATCAAACAGGTTGAGTGTTCACCAATTAAATTGTATAAATTTTGAATGTATAAATACACCAAACTATTCTCACACAAAAAAATATACCGAACTATAAATTTAATGCATGAATTTGTAATGTATAGGGTGTATTAGATATACGTTGAAATACAATATAAATAGAATAATATAAGATCAATACTTAAATTACAAGACAATTTATTATGTACATTATTTGGTGGATAAATAATGAATAATATAATAATTTACTGTTATATATTTTCAATATTAATTATCTAAAGATAAATAAAAAATTATAAAATATTGTAGATTATATATTTTAATATATATTATAGATATTATATATAAAAAAATATTATACTACATAAAATATAATATATAAATATTTTTATATAGAGATAAAGAAAAAGGATAATGTTTAAGTTACTTAATGTGTAATTGGTTGAGCGATGACAGAAATAGTTTTGAATGAAAAAGTAATGAAATTTATTTTGCATGTTTTTTATTATAATAACAGCATAGGAATAAAATTCATATAATTTTTTCATCTAATGTAAAATTTATTCAATTTATTTTAATTTAGAACCAATTTTAGACTCAAAATAAATTTGGACACTTTATCATATGAAACTAAACATATAAATTTTATCTTATATCGTTTTTTTAAAACAAAATCAATTCTCTAACATCTAACATGAAATTAAACATATACTTTTAGAGATTTTTTTTACTAGTAATAGGCTCTAGGGCAGAGTTGTGCGTGAGATCGGGTTAGGCAAAATTTCTTCCAGGTTGAAAATTTTATGACTCATCCTAGTCTTATAGCGGGCCAACTAGACAATTGGCCTAATTAGCTCTAATTACAAATAAATTAAATATATTTAATATATAAAATCTTAATTATATAAATTTATAAAAATAAAATTTAAAATAATTTATTGGAGAAGGCCTTAAAGGCCTAATATTTTGCCGGCCAAAATTTTACTGGTCCAGCATTTTTTTAGGCTAGATTCTTACATTTTAGAGCTTAGTCCCAACCTTAATTACAAATTATTTGAGTTGGGTTCAAATTTTTAGCTCTAGTAGTAGAGAATATCTGTGAAATTTATCTTTCAAAAAGAGAAGAGAGATTGGGCTGAGAATCCATAAATCTGAGAGTATTATAATAGTGAGAGTTTTTTTTTTTTTTTTAAGTTAAACATGATTAATAGATAACATATTTTTTAAGAGTATTATTATTTGTTTGACTCTAACTAATCTGTAAATGAATTTTAATATTTTAGAGGATTAATCATTAACTTTCGGCAAATGAATACTCTAGTTCTTAAAAAAATATTCTAATTTATAATATAAAGGTTAATTAAACTGATAAACTGTAAATTAACTTCAAAATGTCAAAGAAAGCACTATGCTTATACATTCAAAGTGTCTCAACATCACATGTAATTCGAACCACATTCCAATACCATGACGTGTGTTTGATTTTGTCAATAAAATACATTTTACCAACATCACATCCAATATGGATAAGCAACTAATAGTTACTTCAAGAAGACATGAGTCAAGATCTTAGAAGGCGCATCCAAACACAGAGAGGGTAATAGGATAGACGGAAAAGCTACAGATTATCAATAGCATTTATATATTTTAACGTGCTTATGTCTTTATGACTATTCCAAAGACACGCTAATCTTGGGTTTGCAGGTGGTATCCCCTCCCTCACCTCTATCGTGTCAACCATACACTAAGGGTAATGTTATCCAAAAAAATAATCTGAAGTTATCATAGTATATAAGTTTTTTTGATTGGTATAAACCAAAAATATCTTTTATAGAGATAAATTTATCCAAATCAAAATTACTATAGATGGCAAAATTATTTTTAAAATATTTAATGTGCTTATATATTCAAGACTTCGAACTCAAATTAGTTATTAAATTGAAACAATCTTGTATCATGTGATTCACAATCAATAAAATAACATGCAAGTTGATGCAAGAGAAAGTGCAATATTGCGATGCTTCGAAGTTACAAATAAATTTTAAAAAGTAAATCTATATAGATTATCTCACATATTTTCGTACTTTTTAGAAAGAAACCAAAAGAGAGGGGGTTTCAAACTATGAGGGGGAGTGGTAGCACATTATAAAAATCATCATTCGCATTAATTAAAGGCAAAGCAGCAAGTTGCATGAAAACAAACATTTGAAAGGAACTGGTCTTCCTTTTGCAGAGAAGGACCAGCTGAGAAACAAAGGCTGCCTCTGGTTAGATGGTCCTATCTTCATTATTAATGCTTCTTTCTTTTTGTTTCTTTTCGTTTTAGCCACGTAGGGAATCTGCCATTCACAACTATTCTATAACTGCCTCACCAACTCCCTTAGCCCCAAAAGAATATCTTCTGCTCTCCAAGATCCAATTTTGTTTTTCCTTAATTCAGAAATAAATTCAAAAATCATCATCCATGATTTCTCCCTTGTTTCTTTTTTTTTCTTGCCCATGATTCTCTCCAGCATCTTGTGCTCACTCTCAAGAACACATGATTAAGCACATGTGAAGGTTTGATTTAGAAAATCATAAGTTCCATAAGCAGCAGATGTTCAGTGCTTTGTCAAAGTTAGAATCTAAATAACTAAAACGTATTGCCCTTGAGATACAATTTTTTTTGCTAGGGAAATTGTACAGTGATATGAAAGTGGCTTCATGAATAATAGTTATACTTTGCGCGTTGTCTCCTGCGTGAAGGATATATATACTTGCGATCTGTAACAAAATAAATAAATAAATATAAGGGGATTCATGAACATTTTGACAAAAACTGAAAATCAATACCACGCACGCATGATGTCCGCCTTAATCGGATTTTTCTTTCATTTTTTAACTCAGTTGAATTAATCACATACAAGGAAGCTCTTTCATAAGAAAGAAAGAAAAAAATCTTCCCAATTTTTCGTACCAAAAAACTGCGCCCCTCTTCTGGAAATATATATATATATATCCACCCTTTGTACCTCCTTTATGAGATTCTGGACTTTCCAAACACGAGGAATTTTGAAAGAAATTCCGATAAGTGTTATAATATTTCTGTAACTCTGTTTCCAATATTTTTTCTTATTCGTTGAAAAATTCATGTGAGTCTTACTTGTTTGGAAATGAAACATGTGTATTTAGCAGAATTCATATAAATTCATCCAACATAAAGAGTGTTTCAAAAAGAAAGTTTTAGCATTTCTCTCTTTAGTATTTCCAGATTGTAAATACTTTCGGATATTATTAATTTTCATGGATCTATTGCGAAAAATATTTGTGATCTACATCTACATCGATTAGGAATTTCTCTATTGGAATTTTGTCCCAAAGTGCCCCACCCATGTTCTCGCCTATTTCCTGGAAAAAGCGCATCTTGGTCTATTATATCTGTAACCATCCATACTATCCTTTACGTTGAGAATCGGACTCTTAATGCTATCCATGATTCTATATCCATCCTGTTGCTTTCATGCTTTGTAACCGGAACTTTTAATAACCTCATGTAGATTTAGTATGATGATTTATGAATAATAATAAGTTTATTTTTTAAAATTAAGTTAATTGGATTTTTTTATATCAATTTCCATTCTACCTTTAAGTCTTTCTTTTTACTAAAAATATTCATAAATTGAATAAAGTAACTTGTTTTAAACACTTTCTTGCTAAAGCAAAAAAATACCAAATTCCTTAATCAAACAAAGTATACATATATATTAAAATTTATTAAAAAAACAACTTAACTAAAAAAATCAAAGAAACAAAATCAAACAAAGTATACATTAAAATACCATAGATTAAGTTAATCATAAAATAATCAAACAATCATTCGAAATAATTACAAGTCACGTAACGTGAAACGACTTTACTGACGTTTGTGAATAATAATGAAGAGAGAAAGGATAGAATAATGGATTATATAAATTCTTGACTGATGTTTTATTAGGAGTTAGTGAGAAATTAAATTGTTATGTAAAACGGTCCCTATCTGTCTTGCTCCTGGTGTCGCCATAGAAAATAAAAGTAGTGATATCTGAACTCAATTGTTATTTTCATATTATCTTTTTGTCTTTCTAGCTTAGCTATAGCTCAATTCTCCACATTGGGCAGAGGGGAAATGAAAGGGACTCTGGATGGAGGGTGGGATGTCATTCGGCTGAAAACCATGTTGGGCTCCAAAACACATTCGGGAGAGGTACATATCGTAAGTGACTCTCCCACCATTTGCAGCATGGCATGGTGGACCTGTGAGGATACGTATTTATATAATTGAATTCACTAATTTTAATTTTATTTTTTATAATTTGTAATCACTAACTTAGTATTTTAGATGCAGGAGCAATGTTATACCATAAATTCTTAATTTCAATCTTCTTCAACAGTTCATTATTGTTTTATTTTCCGGGAGATCGATCCAGCTTAAGTACAACTTACATATAGCATTCAACGTTACACATAATATTGTTCCTTTTTCACAATGAAATTGATCTCAAACGAGAATATATAGTAGTAGAGGAATAGAATAATTCTTGAACCTGTATCACGAAATATAACAACCACAATAAAAATAATGCTTCAACACTCAATAATTAATTAAGCATTCGAAAATGGCAAATCTCGTCGTACTATATATCAAATCATCCATGATAAGTGATCAATAATATGACTTAACATAAAGCACGAAAAATGTGCCAGTTGGCTGTGGAGCTTTTTCCAAATCCTTGTCACCTACCGTTATATAACCTGTGTGGAAAATAAAATGATGGGGGAGAAAAATAAAAGAAAATGAGTGATTAAGAATATAAACCTAATAATGTTCACTTCAAAAAAAGAATATAAACCAATTAAACAAAATGTGATAAATTTTAGTTTAATATGTGAATATTATGAAGGATTGATTTCACATGAGAGGATAATTAGAAAAGAGGCCGAAGAAGTTACAGTGCGGCGGAGCCCACTGTTGGAGCGCGGGGAAGAGAAGCACGTGAGCAGACCCCACAGAGAAGCAGAGTGGTGGAACATATCAAATGCGCCCACGTGACCTGGCCCGGTTGACGGTTGTACGACCTCACAGTTAGACCACCGATTGCGGTGTACATGTTAGACAAAAGGTATCAGTATCATGCACTGGGATTCAATCATATTCAAATTTAAAAACTATTTGTAAAACTCAAGTGTGATTCAAAAATATTGTGATGGACTTTTTAACAAGCTTTAATCAATAATAAAGAGAGTGTTTTAAAAAATGAAAAAGTATATATTATAATATTTTCTATTTAGATAATGTGATACGTGAAGGTGGATTTAGTTCTATATTTATATATTAAATTTTTCCACAATTAGTTGGTGAATAAAACTTTTATAATGTATGTAAACGTCAAATTAATCACTTAGAATAAATATTTTGATTCAGTTAGTTTTTTTTTTAGTTTGAATCTTGATTAAACACTAAAAAGATATTTTTCTTTTAAGTAAAAATTGTTTATCATCGATAATAAAAAAATTGTTAATTAATATGGTAATAGAAAAAGTGATGTAGTTCAACTAATGATTGGTTGTCACTTAAATTTATTTTCATTAGTAAAATATTCATGTAAATTTATTTTAACATTTTTAAGTAATCCGTATAAAGCATGGCATTATAGCTAGCAAAATTGTTTAAGCAATTAACTCTTAATCTATTTTTAAGGAGTGTAATATTACTTTTTTTAAAAGTCATATTCACATAAATCTGTCTTTATGAACATGTTTTTAAAAGGTATGTTTGGCAACTATTTATGTTTTGTGAGTTGATTTGTGTGTAAATTTTTTTTAGACTCTATAAACTTTTAATAAACATAGAAAATTTTAGAATTTACCCTGAGTTAATGAGTTAACAAGTTAAAAAAAGTTAGACCAAAATATAAGTCATTTTAGGTAGTATGTTGTTTCGGAATAAAAAAATTCTCATATTTAATAACATCAAATTCTTTCTGAGAATAATTTACTACTATTATAACATATACAAATTATTATCTAATAATTATGCATTACTAGACTTGGTTATTTGTATTATGAAAATTATGATTTATTATTTTACTTTATTATATGATTAAAATACTTAATTAATATGTTATTTATAGATATTTTATTATTAATTTTATATGAGATGAACTCTTAAGAGTTAAGTTGACAAGTTAAATTTATAGAACTTTCACAAGTTTATTTAAACAATCAAGTTTGATAACATTTTATATATATATATATATATATATATATATATATATATATATATTCCTAAAAATCAACAATTAAGAATGTCTTTCAAAACTCGTACAAAATATGGAAATGTGATATTTCCAAATTCATTTTACTGGATGGAAATGAACTTTGATGCGTTGAATCATATGTAGTGAATTTTAATATTCTCCACTAGTTATGTGAAATTTCATGATACCGTGGTAGCTGAAGTTCCAATTGAGGCAGAGTTAGTCCCAACATTTCTAGCCTATATACTAACTATCAAACACTCATGTTGGTACTGCGGTCAAAAAAAGTTTTGCCCACTCACTATTGACATGGAAGTCCAAAAAGCGATAGGTTAGGGGTTCTTACCTTAGCGTTGCGGCGTGACAAAGGCGAAAGGGAGAGGGGTTCATGGCTTCAACGTTGAGAGCGATAGTGCGGTGCGGCGGCACAAAGGTGAAAGCACGAGAGTGGGCGGTTTCAAGGCAACAAGCTAGGTTTGGGCGCGAGAGTAAGGGGTTTCGGGCACAAAAAGTTTTAACTTTTACATTTTCTAATCATGACGGTTTAAGTCACTACTCACTACTCTCAATGTCATCATGCCCCTTGTTCTAAAGATAAAAAATAAAAAAACGGCTGAGGGGATGCATTAATGTAATATTCGGTTCTAGTCCTGCTTTTCATCTTCAACCAACAACCATGCTACGTCTCTCCATTATGTTATTCACATTAATAGCCTTAATCTCAGCTGGAAACTTTTCGAGGGATACTAATACCCTTCACTTCGGTTAATTTATATATATATATATATATATATAAAATACTAAATTGATCAATTTGAAAAGCGAATTGATAATTACACAATCAACTTTTATGTCAATTTTGTTTTTCTTTACTGGACCGGTCAATGCACCATGAATATGCCCCAACGAGGTTAGATCAATGGGTACTATTTGGGAAACTGTGTGGGCTCACATACTGGCAAGCCCTTTAATGGAAGCCACATGCTACTCACACTTCTTTTCGGATTTCCACACCTCCATTCTTCTATTCTTTTTAATGTTACAAAAATACTCCTCTTCTCTCTCACCTTGCACCCCTACTTTTTCATGAATTTTACAAAAAAAAAATTTGTAATGTAGTTACGTTCTAATACAGTATAGAAACTAGTTTTCATCAATATATAAAAATGTTAATCCACAAATTTATGCTGTGATTTTTAGATTTTGGAAATTATAAAAATTATATTAAAAAAACTAACTTTCGTGATATATTAGAACATTAATATATAACAGGAATGTAAAAAAATAAAAAGATGGTGTGAATAGAATCTTCTTTAATTGAATGGTAATTGTTGTTAGAGAGTATTGAAGGAGCATTGAGTGATGGACTGAGAAAAAGAAAAGAAAGTAAATTTTGAAAGACCTTAGAGTGAGTTGAGTCTATGGAGCATGGACCCAAGGGCTACTGTGCTGTTGGGCCTTAAGTGGGCCGGGTGGAGACAAGAACAAAAGAAAATATCTGGTGTTACGTACTTGGTAGTCTCTGAATCTGAAATTGCAATGCTTCACCCGGCGGCACTGATAGCATCGTGTCCTTATCCTTATCCTTATCCTGGGCGGCATGAGTTACCCTCAGCCTCAGCGTCAGCGACAGCCAGAGTCGCTGTTCCAATGCCAAATCTGAGAGGCAAAGCGGTTGTTGGTGTTGGTTCCAGAATGATAAGGTGCATGGCTAACCCCAGAAGAGTTCAAATGGTGGCCAAGCAAATTAGGAGAGAGCTTTCTCATATGCTTCTCACCGATAAAGTCTTGCAGTATGCTGTTCTTCCCGAAGCCTCCTTAGGAGCCGACCGTTACCTCTCTTCTCTCACCACCATCACCGACGTCCAAGTCTCCGCCGACTTGCAGGCATGCCATGCTTGCTTTTCAGCATCCTATTTCTCACTATTTGTTTCTGATTGAATTCCTTATTCTACATATCTATCTATCTATCTATGTAGGTTGTTAAGGTGTATGTTTCTGTTTTTGGAGATGAAAGAGGTAAAGAAGTCGCCATTGCCGGCTTGAAATCTAAGGCTAAATATGTTCGCAGCGAGTTGGGCAAGCGTATCAAGTTGCGCTTAACTCCTGAGATACGCTTTCTTGAGGATGATTCTTTTGAGAGAGGAAGCAGGGTCGGTACTACTTGCTTATTACTTGTCTCTCTATATAATTGCTGCACTCTGTGAATGCTTCCCTAGCCCCCACCTCACTTGTTCATGATTTTCAGGTCATTGCAATACTAGATAAAATAAAGAATGACAAAAGCCAATACAAGGCGGAGTTGGATTCGTCACCAAATGAGGATCACGACGATGATTGGGATGGTGAAGATCCTGAAGAAGGCATCATTTATGTGGAATAGATGTCTCCCTATGTAACTCTATCACTACTGTGCATCTTTCATATGGACAAACCTTTCACTGTTGATAGGTATGTTTTAATCAAGCATTGCATTACTTTTGGATAATCATACTTGCTACTTCAGTATACTTTTATTTTAAGATAAATATATATTTGGTACTTATATCCCAAGTTTGGTTAGCTTCATTCAGTTAACTAATCAATTACTTATGTGCAGTGATCGGAAACACTTCACTAAAATGCTTGCTGGACAGACGCTGTTCTAGATTTGTAGTTGTGACAAGTCACAATTGACAACATTATCTCAACACAAAGACCTTCTTGCGTTGTCTATCCCCAAGTGATGTGATGTAGACCAATTTTGGGGTTTTCTCTCCTTTTATATGCCTTAACCCAGGATCTTACTATACAAGAGGGTTTGCTGTATAAAGTTCTTTTCCTGCTTTACTTATTCCTGTAAGTGGAATTTATAATGTTTACTATTGCTATGCTATTCGAATTCGGCTGTCTTCAACAAATCACGATCAACGAGATGCATGCACATGTGAATGTGGTATGGTATCCTTTGGCCCTTTCTTTCTTTTTTTACATGGAATCCGTTTAACTGAGGGGTTTAATTAGAAATGTCTTTGCTTTGCTCTTATTTCATTTTCATTCATCCAATCAATCTGTTAATGATAGTCTCTCAAACTCAGAAGAATTTCTTAAGTTGTTCTCGCAAACTGAAGAATTCTAAGTTGCTCGTTGAGAACCAGTGTTATATTTTCTTCCTAAATTATGTGGAGAAAGCTGTAGTCATATAGACTATCACAGTATACATTATACAAATAAATTGGTTATCACCCTCAATACAAGTGGAACATTGAATATTAATCAGTGGACAATTGCAATGTAAAACTCCTGTGACCCGTTTATTATGAAATGTATCAGAATTCTGAAAGCATACTCTCCTAGTCTCCTTTGAACAAATATAATTTATATAAATTATGAAAACATGTGCAAACACTTGTCCTGTTAAATAGGACAAATAATCTATGACGAATCAATTTCTTATATAGTACTTGCATTTTCAGAATTTAAACATTATATGCATATTATGTACTTTTCATTCAGTGCCAGGCATGGGAAAAGTAGAAATTGCTAACATTTTTCAGCAAATTGTTCGCAAGAATGCAGCTTAGATTTCAAAACGTGTGAAAAAAAAGTAATGGAGTTATCTTATGGTAAAATAATTATCTTCTGGCATGATAGGTACTGTAAGAGTATTCAGATTGTTGTTCGGTTGTTAGGGCTTTTAGCTGTACACTAGTTGCTCCATCTTGGTCCTATCGGACTAGGTTGTTCACTTGTTCCCAAATGAGTCCGTTGAACCCTATTGGACATGGATTAGGCTAGATCTGAAATATATAGTAGTCACCCAAGTCTACTAGCTTACAGTAACATGAAGTGTTGCCTTGTTGATACGTATCCAATTTCGAGCATGTCAGGTCAGATTGAAACTGGGTCAAGTTGGGTTCAGAACAACTCCCGAAGTCGATAGCTCATGTTGTCATAGGGTGTCGACTTGGTGATACTTGGCTGACATCTATAATGATTACTTTGACACAAGAAGGGATTTTGGGATGCCTCCACTAAGGAGTGTACCACCTGCGAATTTTCATTTGACACTTGTAAATCCTAAAACCAGGGAGGGGGAGGTTGAGAAATTTTTGGATGGTTCTTCTAAATACAAAAGCATGGATAGAATATAACGCATTGGGGTATATCAATTGTGGAGAAGGAATAATGAGTATCTGACTTTACCATAAAGCAAATCCATGGTTGAAGACAATAGACACACATGGAATTCTATTGCCACTTTGTAGCGAATTTGGAATCTAACCCCAAGTTAGTTATTTGGCAGCTTCCTTGAGAAGGCTTTTATCAAACGAAATTGCAATGAAGCATTTCCCCCCGCATTTATATCCTACACCTTCCATTTCGCATACTGCACTTTCCAATTTTAAAATAATCTCAAACTACCCTTTTCAGATTATACCTTCCTCTTCCTCCTCAGCGTTCAACTTCACCACCAACGAGCTTCCTCTTCACGACCAAGAGATGCCACCACGACCTTAACATTGAACTCCATGAGGTTCTTCTTCCTCCTTTGCATTTGACTCCACGAGCTTCCTTTCCATCTCTTCGCTGTACACAGTGATTCTCTTCCATAAGGGAGGCAGCAAAAGCGTTGTCCACGTGCAGTTGTACAACTCTAGTGAGGTAGTCCACGTGCAGGTAGGTCGTCTTCTTCCTTTTTTTGTGAAGCTTTTTGATTTATGGACCATCTATTTTGGAAGAGAAATAGTGGGAACCGTATCCGGAATAGGTATTCTGAAAGTCCAATTTGTACTTAGTACTTATGGAATGACCATTCCGAAACTCCATAATAGGCATTTCAAAATACATAAAATATACTTCTGGAATGCATGCTCCGAAAACATGTTTTTTTGACTCTATATTCCCTAATCCAGAATGTTAAAAGCGTTTTATGGAATCCTTAATCTGAAAGTATAATTTATGGTTTCCGGAAAGCCGGCATAGGAAATCAATTTGTGTTCCAGAATGGATGTTCCATAAGCATAATTTAGAAAGTGCTAAGAATGTCTAATTGAGAGAGCAAGGTTAAAGTTATGGATTCTAATTTAATTTATAGTGTAGAAGTAAATTAACCTTTGGTTGAGTCAATAATCAAAATGTTGAAAGGAGGGAGCATAGACTCAGATTTGCAAGAAGCGATAGCGAGAAAAGTTGGAGAGGTTGAGTTTTTTCTGGAAGTAGAGATAGAGGTGTTGGAGATGCAAAGATTTTGGCGGGAAGAAACGGTCCAGGGTTTGACTTGGGTGGGAAGGTTGTGGAGAGAGAAGAAAGTGCTGTTGTTGTAGGGTATGGAAAGTGAAAGGAGAGAGTGGTGGTGGAAGCCATTGATTTGGTGTGAAATGCGAATGGGGAAGTTGAGCATAACGTAAGGGATTGGTGTGATGCAAGGGAGAGGAGGAGGAGTCGTGGGTGAACCAGATGCCATCGAGGAGCCGTCGCGATTAAGAGGTGTCTTCGTTGCGGAAGGGAGACGTATCTCATAAAGAAAGGAGAGGTGCATGATACACTTTAAGAAGTGTAGGATTCAAAACCCCTTCATCAAATTTTAAAAGATCAAGATGGAATATTTGTATCAAGATATCAACATACGCGTTGTCCTTTGTGCAGTTTTAAAGTCTATCCTATATCGTCTCTTGGCAAGCGGGCATTTGGGGCTCCTTCTCATATGACTAAATGTCAAAACCTCTCTTTATCCCAAGATTCATATTATTACCACAGATTCCCAGGCGGGGATAGTTCACTTATTATATCATCTATTCATAATGAGCAGAGGCCATATTAAAGTTAGGGAATGCGGACTGTTATTATTTACGTAAACAAAAATACTTTATATTTTAAAGAAATTATTAGATTAATCATGAATTTTCTAAAATAATAAATACATTGACTAGTTAACATTAATGAATTTTCATTCTGTTAGAATGTTAGGTTTACTAGAATTTCAACAATATGTATATGAGAAAATGCTCGACTCACAAGCATACACGCACGTACAAGAAGGTGAAATGGTCCATGAGCAGAATGAGAGATTGAATATCTATAAAGTTCATTTGTTACTCTCATGCTTGATGGTAGTCATGCACAAAAGACTCATTGAGTCAAAAAGTTATTCCAAGAGACAGAAAATGCGCTCTTGAGCATCCCGAGTGTTGTCATGAAAGTTGATTGAGTCAATATGTAAAAAGAATACGTAAATTAAGAAGAAAAAATTCTTTAGCAGAGAGCACAAGGGACTGGGATATTGTGCTATGAAAAGATGTTTTAATAAGAAATATGCTCAAAGGACAACATGCTGCATTAAATTTATAGCCACGGTCTATTGCAGAAAATGATTTCATATTTGGCAAGCTTAGTGGTATTTTCCATTGTCTATTCACGCTCCTGTTTTCCTTAATTTTTTTCCGTACTAGGTCTTCTCCTTATATACCCAAATCACCTAAAGTGATATTCTACCATTTTTATCTACAGTGTCGGTAGGTGTTACCCCATCTTATCTCCAACCTATTCATTCTTAATCTTATTCTTGTCTGGTATGTCACACTCATCCAACGCAACATTCTCATCCTCAACTTATATAAACCTTTTATATAAGCCAAACATTAATTACTTATTTTCCCTATTTGCATTTTAAGATAACTTAAAAGATTATAATTAAATTAAATCCATAAAGTGTAAGGCTGTAAATAAATAATAAGCCAAACAGTAATTACTTATTTTCCCTATTTGCATTTTAAGATAACTTAAAAGATTATAATTAAATTAAATCCATAAAGTGTAAGGCTGTAAATAAATAATTAGGAAGTATTCTTAGCACCAATCTTAAGGTTGATAACCTTAAGGTTAATTTCATAAAATTCAATATTTATTTTATTTTAGATTTGAATGAATAGAATTAAGATTTATTTTCATACAATTCAATATTACTGTTACGCATTTGTCTTATATATCTTTTTAAATATTTAAAAAATAATAATTAGAAAGACTTAAAAAAATTTCAAAAATCTAGCCACCATGTACTTAAAACTCATTAATCTACATTTCTTTTATTCATGTTCTTGAAATATTTATTTAACTGAAAATAATAGAAAATATTTTTCCTTTTCTAATACTAATATCATAACACCTATTGTCAAGGGAATGAATGTAGAAATAAAAAATAGTATTTATGATAATCGATTATAAATATTTATTATTTAAAATATAGGTGTTATGATAGAAGTGAAACCCAATAGTTTCACATGCGTCTTGCATAAAAAAACGAGAAAAAAAATTGTTTAGATTGACTACAATTGTTAAAATTAGAAATTATATTTAGTCTTTTGTTTGGAAGGCCAAATAAAGAAACTATTAAGCAAAAATTGAGGTGCAGTACAAGAAGTGTTGCAAAGTACAAAAGATGGCAGTAACCATAAGGAACTGTCTAACCATATGTTGCATAATGCTTACATAACCTGCAATGGAAACATATTCAAGATTAAGCAAGAAATGATAATTACAAATAAATAGAGAAAGAGAGTTTAAATTGGTGATAAAAATTAAGGAGATAACATTTTCTACATGAAAAAAGAAAGGACTGATTAGAACACAAAGTCACTACAATTAAAGAGATTGAGTCCAAATAGAATGCGTGAGATCTTTGAAAGAAAAACACAGTTGAGAGAGACAATTTTGCTTCTATAAATAGAAGACAACGAAATAGAGAGAAAGGTGTAACAACCTTAAAAATGAAGGATCTTATGTTTGTCATTAAGGATATTCTTTCCCTTAAAACCTACAAAAATCCCACCATGGGAAACAACAGATGTTCCATATCGTTCGTATTCATCTTAAAATTTAAAAAGGCCTATAAATAGAGAAAACATTACCCTCTCCACCATTGGCAGAGACACAACATCATTGACAGTGCATAAAGCACAAAGGTTGAATTCCGAAAAAAAATAAAATTAAACACGATTTTAATATGCAATATGAAGAGCAGACGATCAACATGATTTTATACACCATCTATGACACTGCATAAAACAACATTAAGAAAATAGGCAAACATAAGTGATTTGATGCATCTCAAATTCTCCAAATCATTATTTATCACATTTTGTCTCACTGATTATATACTAACATATTTTATATTATTAGTCATTATCAATTTAATCTTATCATGTAAAGCAAGATTCATTCAACCTTTTTATGTTTCTTTTTATTGGAACAAAAATACATGGTTCTTGTATCTGAAACCGAGTTTGACAAATGACAATGCATAAAGCATTAAGAAAATAAGCAACGAGTGTTTAAAATCAATCACGTGATACTGATACAAAAAAATCGTGTTAACAAACCATAATAATTTGCTCCCCCTCTTTTTGATTTCTCAATGTCATTATTTCTTTTCTTTTTTCATAATCAGTATCAAGATAAAGGATTTGATTCATACCCCATTTATCAATAAATAATCAAACTTAAAAATAATGGTACCATACAGTGCGGAAAACAAATTTATCACATTTAATAAGTGTTTGGCACTAAACTGGATACTTAATATTGCATGAGCTTATCAAGTAAATGGAAAACTAAAAATAGCCAAGATAATGGTGCTCTCTTTCAATGGGTTTTCTAATCATTACCAAATATCTTCCTGTTGTTTGTAAATAATAAATGACAAATATATTCATATTACTTTTATCAGACACACTAATAGTGAGCATAAAAAGCATAGTGGTCAATCCCAAGAGAGAACAGTTCAATGATCATATTTGGTGTCACGACCTACACCAAATTTGAATATATTTGTCAGCACAGAATCATAGAATGCTATAACAGGTAGTAGGATGGCCACTATTCTAACCAATTAGAATAAAAGAAAATAGCTTCGGATTGACAAGTAACATAAGCTTGTCAATTATTTTCTGTTTTCTATGCTGACAAATATATAACATTCTACCAAGCAGAGCTTCTTGATCTTGTGATAACGCTGTTATTTGGTGTGCTATTGACAACTATGATCATTAGAAAGAAGAGTGAGCATGTGAAGGCACAACGAAATCATTCCAGAAGATAATAGTATTAGCCAGTGATGACAGTCCTCACAGATATCATCCAAAATGTACGTATGGTAAAATAAAGTCCATATTGACATGTGTTTTACTTGAAACAACTGCATATTTTAAAACATCGAATTTGAATATGGGTCCGCATCACTTGATGTGGCCATCACAACCTCGTCATCCCCAACTGAGAACTGCATTATTATGCCACATCATGTCCACCATGAGAACACTTTAAAAGCTTGCCAAGTTCAAAACAATGTTAAGTAAACAAAATTAGCACAACATGCACAACATGCATATTGCATACTTTATTCATTTGAAGCTATTGGTAGGTGTTAAAAGTTCAAACATGATGATTTTGCAGCAACCATAACAACCAATGCTACTCGCAAGATTATAGCACTAAAAACAAACAGTCTGTTACCTAACCATCCAAGACCTGAATGGCACTTGATGCCTCCCCAACCGAAATGTATGTGACAAAGCCAAATCCTCTGGATCTACCAATTTCACGATCCATAATTATCCTAGTTACAAAGAGCGTGACATTCAAGGGAAACATAAAAGTCAAAGATAAAAAAGGCAAAGAATAAAAAAAACATATAAAGCATCCAGCTCAAAATGAAGTTCAAACGCTCCTCCAATAAACAGTTTTGTTCTTGGAGCACAAGACATACAACGTATAGCCTGAAAAAACAAAGGGGATGAACACAATTCTGAACTAACCTGCCTGCTCGTTGTTTGTCGTAGCAAATTCCCAATTCTACCAAAGAAAGCCATTGTTGTAACCTGAAGGAAACATATGTCAGTAGCTCTGTAAAACATATATCTTAAAACACATAATTTTCTAAATCTCATAATACTTGAGCAGAAAAAATATCCTTCATAGGGAGAACAAATAATTTTCACTATTTGAATCAGATCATAATATTCTGTACTTGAATTGAATTATACCTCTACATTAATTTCTACCAAAATCTAAAGAAGTATCCCAAGTCCTTCTCTTGATCCAGTAACAGCAGATCCCTCGTCGAAGAAAAAAAATATAAAAAAAATTGTACTTTATCCATGGTATTATATGTGAGTAAAGTTGATATTTAATCTATAAAGTATGTTCAATCATTTTGTTAGCTAACTACTTACATATGAAATCCGGTGCGGTTATTGACCTGATTGAGGTAGTGGGTCAGTGGTCGGATCAGTGGGTTAGTAATTAATCCGATTAGACCCGGTATATATTAAAAAATTTAAAATTATATATCTATTTATTATATATAAGTATATAACTAAGAAAAATTCATTTATACTCTAAAATCCAAAATACAATTGAAGTATTAAAGTTGATAATAGAAGCACACAAATAATAATTCAATAACACAATTATATAAATTTCGAGTTATTTTTTAGTGTTTTTTTTACGCGAGATAGGTTTTAAAAACCGATACGGCTTACAAGAGTTACCCCCAAACCAGCCGGATTTAACCGGACCATTATGGGCTAAATGCATAACTGGTCTAATAACTAAACTGGCTCGATTATGTCACTGGGTTCCAGTTGGATCGTCGAATTGGGTTTTTGAACTATGGTGCGAACGATGTTGGGGACCGAAGTGCAGGCATCGATTAGCTGCGGCTTCCCTTGCAGTGAGGTAGAGGATAAGAGATAGGGGAGAAAAAATGAAAAAGGAAAGAGAGAAAGGAAGGGAGAAGACACAGATAGGGATAGAGAAAGAATTTCAAATAAAAATTTGAGGGGTGAGTGATAGATTGGTCCAACACAAGTTAAATAATCCAGAGTGTGACAAGTGTCCCAGAAAGACATTCTTTTAATGAGAAAGTAATAGATTTTAGCCTAATATATTTTGTTTTCCGCAACAAGGAATCATACAAAAAACTTCATTTGTATGCAATAAAATAAGGCAATTGCTAAATACCTCCTCCTAATTGTCTAGTGCACTTTCCTTTTCATATTTTCTCCATAATATCATTTCTTTTAGAAAATTGAAACAGCTGCAGAATGTTTCCACCCCAATTCTCTTTTTGTCCTTATTTGTTGTCTTTCTCTCCTCTCTCGTCCCTGTTTTCTCATTCTCCCCCCTCTCTTTCGTATTTTTCGGACAAGGTGCATCGACATTTATTGGAAATAAAAGGATTTGAAAAAAGATGTTAATATCCTTACTAGGATTATAGCCTTAATATTGTCGTTAATTAAACAAACATCCTTGTTAATATCATTACCATCCAAAAACCTTAGGAGAATATCCACCAAATCTTCGTTCTTTTAGCCTTCCTTAACTCTTGACTTTGCCTCTTTATGTTGAATGATGATTTTTTCTAGAATCCGATCAACTTGCACATGCAACCTCTCAAACTTAGGCCTCAAACCAGTGGCAAATTGAAGCCACCTAGAGGAAGAAAACAAATATCCTCATGCCGCTGCAACTCCTTATTTAACCAATGTTATGAATTCCTTGTGCTCTTTGCATTTCTTGCCAAAAGCAACTCTTGAAGTGATAGAAAATATCGATGAAAGCATAGTTGAGTGAGGTTAATTGATGGGTGATCCTTTGTGTGAATCAATCATTTGGATGAGATTGGCGAGCTCTTGTTCTCATATTGAGTGGAAAGAATTGACACACTTTTGAGTGAAAAGCTCTATTGTGCACATCTTTTGTAACACTCTCCAATACTTTTCAAAAGGTGCATAAACAATACCTGTTGTGGCTGTGGATTAATAGTACATTATATGTGCAGCTACACTAAGAGGCCTTGATGCAAGGATTACAGCGGGATTTTTTGGAGGGTGGGGGTTCTTGATGATAAATTACAATTACGGGGAGGGGAAACATTCTGCATGTGTTTCAATTTTCGGTAAGAAAAGGGTAATATAGGGAAAAAATATGAAAAGGGAAGTGCACTAAGCAATTAGGAGGAAGGGATATAGCAATGGCCTAAAATAATCACAAGATAGGCCTGGACCTGGTTTGGAGGCCCATCGCATTAATGCAAGTAGAAAATTAACCCGCCCAAGTAAAGAATGTGAGATTATAAAGGGAATGGACGTGGAGACCCCACGTTTTCTTCACGGCAACAGAAGAATAATCGAGACACAAAGATCATAGTGATCATTTTTTAATTTCTCAGATTTATCCGACGTCCTTGCAGATCCACCAACCGTTATGGCTGCCTTCAGCGGTGATGAAACGGCACCGTTTTTCGGCTTCCTTGGCGCCGCAGCTGCCCTCGTCTTCTCCTGTAATCAATCTACTCTCTTCATTTCAATTAGATCCGTCTTTACCGTTTCATTATTTATTTAATCCTTTCCTAATTTTCACTTTTTATCCAATTTCATGTTCCAATGCTCAGAACCGTATATTATTTTAGGTGTTGAATTTGGAATCATTAGTTACTGCAAATCGTTAAGTTTAATATATGATATCTGAAAATTGATTGATCTGTGTCTGTGAGGTAATCGGAATAATTTCACACGTGTGAAAGTGATTGATCGATCGAATTTTAATCTTAGGGTTGTTTGTTTGAATTGATAAAAATTTGTGAGGAATTTTATTTTGTTGATAGGTATGGGAGCTGCCTATGGCACAGCGAAGAGTGGCGTGGGCGTGGCTTCCATGGGTGTAATGAGACCTGAGCTGGTGATGAAGTCGATTGTTCCTGTTGTCATGGCTGGAGTTTTGGGTATTTATGGCCTTATTATTGCTGTTATTATCAGTACCGGTATTAATCCAAAGGCCAAATCCTATTACCTCTTTGATGGTTATGCACATCTCTCTTCTGGTCTTGCCTGTGGCTTGGCTGGCCTTTCTGCTGGCATGGCTATTGGTATTGTTGGTGATGCCGGTGTTAGGTACAAAAGCCTTTTTACTTTGTTTCTTACTTCTGTATGTTTTAAGGTCTTATTGAATTGCAATATTGCATAGTGACACTCAACTCTTGATCCACTGACTTTTACATGAAAGACATCTACATATATTTATACATTATTGCCCTGTTTGAATGAATTTATCGGTCAGTACTTGTAGTGAAGTAACAAGATAAACTGAATTAGGTTTCTCCCAAAAGCTAAAATTAGCTAATGTACAAGTTTAAATTAACTTTTGCTGAAACTAAATGGTTGAGTTTCTCCAACTTAGCTCATGCATAAGTTAAAGTGATGTCTGTTTCAATCGGTATTGTTAAAGTTAAGGACTACATTGTGCTGAGTTGCTAAAATTCACATTACATTGATGAAGTGCTTGAGATAAGTTCTCAGCATCTCAATAATCAAAATACATATATATAGCCAAGTTGGTTTACAAAGGTAGAAGAAAGGCTACAGCCTACATAAAGTAGGTAAACACAAGCAGAAAATGCAGCTTTAAAAAAACTTTACAACAGATATAAAAACAGCTTCATTAAAGCTGAACAATATATATAATAAGACAACTATTTTAACAGGTATTAATGCATAATTTATGGGAAAGCTTAATTCATTTTACTTTCTTATTTCTTTCTCGTATAAGTGCTTGTTAAAATGTTTATCCAAACAGAGCCATATGTGTGTGTGTTTACTTTTTAGTAAAGCAATCAATTGTTCAAACTATATTTCTTTGAGGACATGTTTGCATTGCTTAACAATGCTTCCAGGAAGTACAGTTCAATATGTCTCTAGCCTTTTCAACTGTCAAATAAAATATGATCCTTCATGGAACATATATCTTTTTGCCTTTACTAGCTTGCATTTGTTGTTGTGAATTTGACAGTGGATTTTCCTTTTACAATAATACTGATTAAGTCAATCTACTTCTACAGAGCCAATGCACAACAACCAAAACTTTTTGTTGGAATGATTCTCATCCTCATTTTTGCTGAAGCACTTGCCCTTTATGGTCTCATTGTTGGTATTATCCTGTCTTCTCGTGCTGGCCAGTCTAGAGCCGACTAAGAAAGGAGTTGTGCTGCAAAATATTCTTTGACCACCCATCTGTTTTAACCTCCTTTTAAAGGGGATGAGGGAGGTAATTATTAGTTGTTCCGAGCTTAGCGATGTTCAGGCAGCATTTTCAGGCTTTAGCAATGGTGTGAAAGTTCAATTCGCCATTTGTGGTGTTTGTTTGTATAATTAGGTTTATGTTTACTTAATAAAGCTTCTTAAGCTTCCTCTTTTTTATACTTTATTGATTGTATTTTGCCATATCATCCGACTTTTATATGTATTTTTTGGGCTGCTGAAACTGGTGCATGTAATGATTTGGCTAGCAATGCAGTGTATTTCATGGGTCTTTCCATGTTGGATATTGGTAACAGCTGCTTTTTGTGTTATATTCTCGTAGTTTATGGTTAGGTTACGTGAAAAATGAATCATATTATCGAAAGAGAACACAAAGTTATATTGAACTCTGATCAGGTACCGGATAAATATCAATGTAATGCAACTATAATACAAAGAACTGAAATGAAAGAAACGAATTAATTGTCACTAGTAATTAATAAAAATCAAACTAAATAACTTGTAAGTGTCCTAGTAAACGAGTAACACTGGTTGACCTGTTGCTATTATCCACATGGATTAGAGTATTATTCTTGTGATTGAGTAAACGATCAGCTTTGGCAGTTGCAGAGTAAGCTGCCCGGTTCGGTGGCTTATATACTCAAAATTACTATTATTTCCAGTCACCCGAGTGTTACAGCCACAGGTAAACTGGAATATGCTTCTGTTGTTTGTCCTTGATTGTAATTTTCAATTACAATAGCCTTTTGTGCTCATTTCCGTCTGGTAGAAATTGTTTTATGCTTCTGGAAATATTTAATGCAGGCAATTTCACTTTATAATTTGAATATGGTTTCCATTAGTCCATTAGTTCAATTATAAATTGGTAGAGTTAACAAAAAAACATAAATTGGTAGAGTTCTAAGCACGTATTTCCGAAATTAATTCTTTCGGAGTTAGTTTATTGTTAAAACTTTGATTAAAAATAATTGACAGACATTGTTTTGAAATGGCACAACAAAATTTCTGCCTGTATGTTTGGAATCATTACTAATGTAAATAGAAAAAAATATATTATTCGTTGATAGTGTAACATATCATAAGGGGGCATTTGTTTCACGTCAAGTTTTTTTATTCCCAAAAATATTAGGGTGGGAATATTTATACCCATTTTATTAGAAGGTTGTGAAAATTTATTCTTAGGTACGTTATATTTGCATGAATATTATATTATTATATTTCAAGCAAATTCTATTCCTATGAGAAGTAGGAAGTATATGATATTGCCGTGGGAATGACAGTTATTTAAGTTTATTAAGTTTTGACATGAGCCAGCTATAATAATTCAGTTGAATCCCTCCCCTCCCATGTTATGTAGACTTAGACTCCCTCCCCCATGTGACATATTATTGCTTTTGACGACGTTGGAGACGTGTACCTTGTGTGCGTGCTCTATAGCGCTTTAGTTTTGCTTCTTTATTCTGTTATCTAAAAAAAATTAGTTGAATTCATCAATATAGTGCCTGTGCAAATTCGATATCACCAAAAATAACTACAAAGTTAGTAAGGTGCATCATATCAGAAGGATCATTCAAAGTTAAGAGATTTTTAAATAATTCAGCTACCAAAAAAAGAGTAAATATGCATGTTAGCCTCTAAACTTATTGTTTACTAGTAATTTAGTCTCTAAATTTATTGTGTATAAAATTCAATAGTTTAGTAGGCATACATAAATAGTGAAAATTATGTTGTCAGTAAGTCAAAAATAGTCTTTAATATAACTTTTAAGTAATTAGAAAATGTGATGATAAATAGGATGCATATCATTTTATGTATCTAATACTAGTTTATGTGTTAATGTTTTTTTATTTGACATCACCTTAATTAAAATCTTATGCGTTTATATTGAATATAAAAAAAATGATGATATTAAACGTGTATTTTTTAAGTCAATCCAAACTCCCACAAAGACACATGCATAAAAGGTTGGTGATCTTAATTCAAGTTTAGGACCACAATTACAAGGAGCCAAAACAAAATAACATCCCAAACCAGATAGAAATTAGAATCCTATCACACTAAACACAAAGTATACGCATGTTAAATTCCACGGTTGAACAAGTAATAAAAAAGTATATTTTCAACTTAACTACTTAAGAAAGTTACACTTTATGCGTTTAATGAAATAATGATCATTACTTCAATTATAATATTTTTTATTTTAACAAAAATAAACAGTTCTCTCGAAACTCATAAATAATGATAATTAAGAACGTAATAACGAAAAAATGATTGGAAATAGTTTGATTTTAGATAAGAAATCGAAATTGAGATTTGATGGAGATTAAATATTTAGAAAATAAATACAGTAAATGAAATTAAACGAAAAGGAAATACAATTAAAATTTGGTGAATACATACATTCCGATGTTGGAATCAATACTCTTTGTCAAGATAATTCAAAAAAATATCTTGGAATTAATACTCATAAATGTCTGTGACATGAGTTGTGTTTACAGGATTTGAGTGTAAATAATTCAACACATGAAAAAAAAAAATCTTTGATTGTTGATATAATTGTTTCTTTATGCAAGTATTTTTTAATTCACCCTTGTCAAGATACTTTTACTTGAAAAGTATCTTTATAGCACTTCTAATAATTCTAAAAAAAAAGTTCTTTGTTAAAGAAATGTTTCAAATGAGAACACATCTCTTCTAAAAAAAATGAGAACACAAAATGAGAATAATTAATTGAGCCATTGGATCATAATTAAAAAAACATTTAATGAATGAGATTAAAACCTGTTTTAAAAGTTTCACGTGTCTGCTGCTTCCTTCCCCAATTCTTTTTCCACAACTCACAATTTTAATCACAACATTGGATAATGTAGCATTTGAAAAAACATGGATCTCTCGTCCAAATCGTTCTTTCACTGCTCCAAGCTTGGCCTTTGGCACTTTCAATATCCATGTTGATAGAGCAAATGTTCCGAAACTTTTCATGATTTGAAAGGCGAATAGGGTCAATTAATTTCATGTCGGTGCAACAAACAGTCATAAACTCTTCAGCGTCCATGTCAATTGCAAGATTGGAAAGAATAGGGTCAATTGCAAAAACTAAAATGAATGAGGGATGAAGGTGAATTGCAAGACTGTGTACATGTTCGGAAAAGAAACCAAATCCGTGGAAGCACGTGACTTTTTAATATGGGTTTTAATCTCATTCATTAATTTTTTTATTATTATGATCTAATAGCTCAAATCAATCAATTTCATTTCAAATATTATATATTTCGCAAAAAAAATTGAAATATTATACATACACAATAACTCAAATGTATAAAATTTTATATTAATACAAAATTATTTGTTATCTTATAAATCAAAATTGACTTAATATAAAAATTTTAAGATATAATAAAATATGTATCATTTGATTATCTTTTTATTTTTGTTTAATTTTAATAAAATTTATAATATATAAATATAATATAATGGAAAATCATATTTTATATGAAATTATTAAATAATATAATAGTTTCTTAAGTTAAATTGATATAATTTAATTTGATTGTTCCACGTATATATATATATATAAAGAAGAAGGAAAACTGTAGCCATATGCTAACTATTACACCTTCAATATTTTTTATATAATATAATATCTTGTCTGTTCCATATGACGTGATAAGTGTGAAAAAATTCAACTTTGGATTAAGACAGCGTTCTTTTATTTATATCATAAAATTGTAATTTTTTGTGGGGGAAAAAATCATAATGGTTCTACCATTATCTCGGGGCGGGGTGGGTGTCCTTTGTCAGGTAGCAATTAAGCAGCAGCTGGTGGCTTAGGTTAATTGATGACCAGAAAAAATTAGGACATGGTTTCATTTTATGGATAAGTTAAAGAAACATGAAACGTGTCAAATACATGCCAAGTTGTTTAGCTTATGCAGCTCCATTTGCTCCTTTGACGAAGTGGGTTATACGCTTTTTCCTTCTTTAGATTGTTGAGCATTTTTTCTTCGACATATGCCTGCCAAATCATAAAGTTTCTATACATTGCATTTTCTCTTGTCCCCTTTATGTGCGTCACTCTCTTGTCCCCTTTTGGTTGTTTGAATCATTACTAACAACCATTTCTTTTTAATTTAATCTCGCTTCGCAAATAATAGCTCATAGCCTCATAATATACATCTTCGTTATTGGGTTAATAACTTAATATATTCAGTCAAAAAAAATGTGCCATTAATTAGTATACTAGCCGAACCATTAGTAATTTCTTAATTGATGACACATGTGTAATTTATTATCTTTGATTTTCTTTACGGGTTTTTTATAGTGTCTACGAGCGCATAATAATAAGTAAAAATATATAATGTTTTTATAGAAAATGAAGTAAGACAAATGTGTAATTTAATTAAATTGAGAAAAGTAAAAGTGTATTTTCTATTGATTTGAAGTTAGTTAAGATTCTGAGAGGCACTTTAATCCAAATGAATAGCAGATACACACTTATTCTTTTACTTTATATATTTACATACTTTACAATATTTAAATCTGAAAATAAAAATATTATTATATTAAAAATTCAAAAAAAATATGGAAACACAATAGACCACCTCGTTGTTTATTTGTCACTTTTTATCACCTCCCGTCATGCTACAATAAATATTGCAAAAAGCCAACTCTAAGAACGTATCTTATTGAAATGGATGCAATTTGAGGAGGCTTTTTAAGTTTTGAGAGGACAAAAAAGAAAATGCAGATATGAAACAATTGTTAGGTGCAGAATTGAAAGGGCAGCAAAACAAAGAAAAAATAAAATAAAGGGCAGCAAAAGAAAAAAGTTTTTTTATTCATATATAAAAAAGGTAGACAGTAAAAACATTAGCTTCTTTCTCAAAAAAAAAAAATTAGCTAACATCGTATTATTTTTAAGTAAATCGCCACAAAGCATTATACCATGAAAAACATGGATTTTTTTAGCATATGTATTTAAAACCTACAATCTCATATATACTATTATTATTGGAAATAATTCAAGTCTCACATCGACTAAAAGTAATCCCACATTATAATATATAAGTGAGGGGTAACCCTCACCCCTTGAACTAGCTTTTGGAGGGTTAAATTACGTCTCTCACATTACACACTCTAAGCCGCTAGCCCTCGCTTCCAAGTCTCACATCAGTTAAAAGTAATCTCACATTATAATATATAAGTGAGGGACAACCCAACCTCACCCCTTCAGCTAGCTTTTGGGGTTGAATTAGGCCTCTCACATTACACACTCTAAGAACTATCTTAACCTTCACCATTAAGTGGAGCAATGTTAAAAAGAACACTTTTAAACTAGGAGAATTAAAATCTAAATTATAGAGACTAAAAATACCACTTTCAAACTATAGGGACTAAAAAGGTAAGAACCATGAAATTATAGGAACCAAATGAGTAATTTAACCAATTAAAAATATACTTTAAAATGTCCATAAAATAAGAATTTATAAATTTTAATGATTTGAAATACTTTAAATATTATAAATAAATGAGTCCTTACATAAATAAATAATTTTATTCTCAAATATAGACATATACAAAGTTAAACTAACAATAAACCAAATCTTCAATTCTCTCATCTAAGTTGAATAGACAATAAACTAAAGCTTCTTTCTTAAATTTTGAAAACAACATTTTTAATGAGATAATAATTTCATGATCAAAACAAGTTTTTAAAGAATTCCCAAGTTCTCATTGGATGTGTGTGTGTGGTGCATCATATAGGCTAGTTAATAATTAACTATGAAATAAAACACACACGTATTAAAATATATTTTAGTTGATATATATGATAACCAAACACAAAATTCAAGCAAGTTGACTCATGAATTTTTAAATACATTTCAAGATTTAATATGCAATCAATGACGTTTTGTATATTGCAGTATCTCTTTTTGTAAAATTATATTAAACCCCATGAATAGTAAAAACTATATGTTGATATTATTATATCAGACACTTATATAACTTCACATAAGAATGGTATTGAACCAAATTTTGCAATCATCACATTAACTAATTCATGCAAGGATCAATGTATCAATTTATGACCAAAAAACTCAAAAATATGTGTTTCTAACAATCTATATCATAAAAGTTTAGAAAAAGAATGTTATTTTATTCAACTCTTGAAACATATAGTAATTCACGCCTTCTTTTCTTATTATTCCTCTTTTTCATTTAGTGGGTTAACAATATTTTTTTTATTTTTTCTTTCTTCTCAAACTCATGTGATATACTAATTTTCTATTTCTGAGAAAGACCGTCTATAAAGTTATAGGAGAAAAAAAAAATTTATCCTTATATAATACAAGAGTATATGATTTAAGATTAAATTACATGAGATATATTTTCAATAGATTTGACTCATCAAATCTTTCTTTGTATTTTTTTGCTCTATTATCTAAATTTATCTAATTATTAATATTATCTAATATTTGATTTTCTTTCAAGATATATTAAAATAAAATATGATAAGATGTAAATCATTCTTGATATTCATAAATTTAAATATAATAAATATCTTATTCAAACTAGATATACATGTTATATTATTACTATAATAATTATCTTTACAGTAGTTATAATCTTTTAATGTTTTTAATCAGGATATAAAGTTGTTACACTTTTTTTATAATTATAAAATAATTTTAACAATCTTATAGCAAACACTTATTTTTTTTATAAAATAATTATTTAACTCAATCAATTTTAAATAAAATAATTAAAACAGATATAATTTTTATTATTCAATTACTGTAACCATATTTAATATATTGTAAAAACAAACATTCATATATATATATATATATATATATATATATATATATATATATATCATAATCATTTTAATTCAAACAAATTCTTATATAAATAATTTTTTTTAACTGAAACTAATTAATAACAATTCTTATATTAAAATTTTAGGATGTTTGAAATTTGGGTTAAAAAAAGACAATT
>NC_038242.2:567188-570887 GCF_000004515.6 Glycine max
TGTTTTTTTTTTCTCTTCCTAATCTTCTGTGAATGACTCTCTCTCTATATATTAACAACAAAATGCTAAAATAAAAACGTCACCGAAAAAGCAACTTCAAATATTGTATGTTACACTTTCTATCGTAGCTTTCGAAAAGTGTATGCTAAAACAAAAGTTAACATTAGTTTTAAAATAAAACCAGGTTAGGTATCCTAATAAGATAATCATTAATAAAACCATAGGTATCTGTTCGCAAATAGTTTTATACAAATCCGGAATATTGACAATACATTGACATTTCATAGACTGAGAGTGTATAAATAGTTTTAAAATCCCATTCAATCATATATATGATAAGGTTTTTTTTTTAAATAATTATCTTTAAATTTATGTTAATAATATTTTTTATGAGTTGATGTTGTAAATTTTTTTACTGGTCATAATATATAAAATTAAACTTATATTAAATTACTTGAACCAATCACCCATTGCTATTGGTATCTTATATAAGATGCTTACTAATTAAGAAATATTGATTCATTAGTATTTTAGCTCGTCCAGTGTATAATATAGATGTTTACACCGAAAGTGTATATAATATATTCTCATTCAATCATAAATGTGAGTATACGTTTTTTTTTTTTTTTGTCACAGTAATATCTTTTTTAACGAATACAATAATAATCTTAAAATTCATGTTAATAATAATTTTTTATTGGTTGAAATTTAAAAAATAGTAATAATATATAAAAATTAGACTTGTATTCAAATGATTAAATGATCTTTTTGGTTATTTATTTTATTTTTTTAATTTAATTTAATCTTTTATTTTTAAAAATAATTATTTTGATTTTTTATCATTTTAAGATGGTTCATTTTGATCCTTCTCTTAATGGAAGTTTAATATTGTTAACAATTTTAAAATATTAACACCTAAAAATTGTCATGAAACATAATACTTTTTTTCTTACCTATCTCCACACTGTAATTAACACATTTTTAAATATTATAGTAGTTTTTAATTATTGGTATCTTAAAATTATTGATGGTGTTAAACTTACATTAAGGGACAGATCAAATTAAACTATCTTAAAAAGATAAAAAAAATATTTCTTTAAAATAAAAGATTAAATTGAACTAAAAATAAGATAAAAGAAAAATATTCAAATTAAGTTTTTCAGTATCTTCAAATTATTGTCAATTTTTTTTTTGTACATACCTCGTTGTTTTCATTATATACCAAAAATAATAAGACAACATATTTAAAATAAATAAATAAATATTTATTTTGGTTTTTGAAAGTGTAAAATGATGATAAATTGATTATTAAAAAATGAAAAATGAAAAATTCAAATTTATTTTTTAAATGTACAAAAAGTGTATCAGATTAGTCTTGTCATTAAATTTATGAGATCATTTTGTCATTAAATTATAATATTTAAGAATCAATTTGAGATTAAGCTACAAAATTTAGGAACTAAATTATCATTAAATTATTTGCAAGACTAATCTTACTTATTTTTTTTCATAGTGATTACGTTTGAATTTGTTATCTTTTATGGATTAATTTATAATCATCTCACACTTTCGAAAATAAAAATAAACATTTAATGAATAAAAGATCTAAGTCTTAAGAGATTCTCTTTAATATTCTTTTTAACACTATTTTTTTCTAACAATTCTTTTTTAATCTAAGTCTTAAAAACACTCACTTTTAACACTCTATGAAGTAAAATTAAAAGGAGAGAAAAATATGCATTATTGAAAATTTAAATTTTTTTATACAATCATCTAATTACAACTCAATATATAAAATAAATTTATTAACTTTTAAAATAATTATTTTAAAATCAAATAATAATTTATAATTGGATGTGGGTGTAAAATTTACACCATCAATATACAAATTAAATTCAATGAAAAAAAATATTCTGATAATGGTTACACAATCATCCAATAATCCTAAGATAAGTAGTGGATGCGTGAGTCTTGAGACACTGGAGAGATGAGATGACACATGGAGGATAACGGAAGTTAACGGCCAATGTGAATGTGACTGAAACACAAAATAGATTTGAAATCCGCGACGAGCCCACAAGTGGTCAAGAATTTAGACACCGGGCCCACTTAATTGCAATCTGATCCCCATTGTGGGCCTCCTCGCATATAAAGGAAATTCAGATCCCCTGGGGCCCACTGTTTCTTTTATTTTTCTCGTCCTACTAACAGCTCTTGTCCATTCCTCGTGGCCCTGCCTCACTCTCAAAATGCACCCAAAAAACAACACCCAAAAAGATAATAGAAGTTAAATAAAATAAAAAATTCAAATTTTCAAACAATTTGCATTCGTACTATTCTTTTTCTTTATTATTTACATAAGCCAGACATATTAAGATTTTCAAACAGTAATAATAATTAACGACCCAGTCCGTGAATCAATTTTGATGAAATTGTTTCAGCTCAAGGATGAATCTAGATGTATCAAAAGAGGGGTCAATTTTTTTTTACATAATTATTTGAACACTTAATTTCTAAAAATAATTATTTAATAAATTATGAGTTTCACAGAAATATTTATTATTAATGTTATGTGTAAAACTATACATGAAAATTACTATGGAAAAGAAATAAAATAAACGTCAACTCAATACACTAATTTTATTCATTTATCTAATTTTTCTTCTTCTCACATATACAAAGAGTCTTGAGGGAGAAGAGGGACAAGATCCTTGTTTGCCCACCCTTGCATTCATCACTATTAGTTTAACTAAAGTTATCAAGTTTAAATCTTGAGTACATGACTGTATTAATACTTAAAGCAAGAATTTTACTATCTATAATATTGTGACCCGACTCAAACATAACTATGTAAAGTATAAGATATTTGTGATCTAAATATTTTTTTACCATTAATATTTAAAACAAAAAAAAAAAACAATGCGCATTTGTGTGATTCAGTAAAAAGGTATCTCGCGTGAAGAACTCTCTCTATTTTTATTTATTTAAAGGATGGAAATACCTAAAATAAAAATAAAAGATAATTTTTTGAATTAAAATAATTGAATGTGTGAGACTCATATGAGATTATACATTTTTTCTCTATTTCTGTTCTATCTTCCCTTAACCAAACACACCTTAACAAGTTTTTAGCTTAATTGGCAAGCTTTAAGTATTTAAGATATATGAACGCAATGCGATTGTTCAAAGAATTCCTCCTTTTGTTTACTTCAATTGAGAGAAAATTTTACGTATTTCTTCAATTCAATATATAATATTAAGTGTAATACTAAAGTATTAAGAAGAATTAGTCCTCTTATCAAAGTGATTTTCATTGCAGAAACGAAGAAAAAAAACTAAGATAGAATATAATCACCCGCAGTTCGCCATATATGTATGATTCATTTTTTAAAGATGACATTTTTTAGAGATGTCATTATTTTAAAAGTTTTCATAACAATATCCTATAATAAAATATTATTATTATGGTTTTTTAGGTTGAAATTTGAGCAAAACAAAAAACCAGAGTTGTCCATGATTCCTACGCGATTATTACACGCTGCCACCTCGGTACAGACACTGCATTCACCTCGGTACAAACAGAGCTGACCGTTTAGATTCGATTCGATTCGATTTTATCTGGCTTATTCATCCGGCTATGGATTCTTCTACTTTTTATCAAATGGGACTAAATTTTGTACCTATCCTTTATCGCTTTTT